>NW_019416609.1:486491-535611 GCF_000390285.2 Anoplophora glabripennis
GGGGGGGGGGGGGGTATTTGATGTTCCGTTTAGGGTCAAATCGACTGTTTATGACCTTTACTTACTGGCGAAAAAAACAAAAGGGGCCGAAAACCGGCCTTAGAGGCCCTCCTCCTTTCTTTACACGAAAAAATAATTAGAGTTTCAAACCAAGTCCATTTTATAGAATATCTGCGTTAAAATGGGGGAAAGTCTGTTATTTGTGCATTGATTCATATTTAGACAAACTGTATAATAAAATCTATAAAAATGTATTGCTGGTTGCCTATTTGCTATAGAGCCCTCTTAAATAAGAGAAAAATTTATACAAAACTTCTATCAATATTAGGCAGTGAATATATTAAAGTAATTTCCATAAAAAAAATTAGATGATTCACTCAAAGACCTCAACAAATCACACTCACCTTCTAACAAAAGTTGCCTGTAATAATCCTCAGACTTCTGTATCTCGTTATGGCTGCTGGACTTCTGAAGATCGTTCGCTTTCTGCTTCTCACTATTCCTCGGCTCCCTGCTGGGTTTGGACGGAGGTTTCTTCTTCTCCCGCTTTTCCTTGTTCAAGTTCTCCACCCCGTTCAGCATGAACCTGTCGTCCTGCACCACCTCTATATCCCTCCTCTCCAACAGATCGCTGATGTTCTGCTCTATTTTCCTCAACGGCGAAATTTCCACACTGGGCAGCGAACTATCCATTTCTTCTTCCTCCTCTACGGTAACGTCCAGCTCTCTTCGTGGCGTAACCTCCTCCGCGTTCAAACTAGGCAGGGAAACGACTCTAACTATGGGCGAAGTGGAGGTGCAGAGGTCCGTCGTCGACTCGACCGGTGCATCGAAGTCCTCTATGACTCCTTGCCTAACTAACGACTTTATGTTGTCGAACGTAGTGCTGTGCTTCTTCATGTCGCTACTGTGCTTGCTGGGCGTGCTCGATCTAGAGCTGGAAAGGTCTATGCTCAACCTGGATGCTGAACTGCTGAACTCATGGCTCAGTATCCGGGAATTGTTTAGGTCTAGACTGTAACGGGATTTGGGGGAATTTAGTTCCTGGCTGAGTCTCGAGTGGGGGGTGCTTAGGTCTACGCTGTACCGGGAATTCGGGGTTTGCAGTTCCCGGCTCAGCTGAGAGTTCAAGTCCGCGCTAAATCTACTGGTTGGTATGCTCAGTTCTGAACTCAGTCGTGAGTTCAGGGAGGAATTGGAGGTGACGGAGCTGCCTAGGTTGACCAGGATCTTCCTGTCTCTTCTACCTGCAAATTTAACATATGACTCACAACTTATCCAAAAAAATTTGCGAATAGATGTGTCATGAAAAATGGAGCCGTATCGCAAAAAAAATTTGTAAAATACTTGTAGTTTCCGAGAAAAAAAATTATCGAAGCTGTAGTATGTTCAACCTTTACATTGCTGGGCTACTGTAGCCTCTACTATCCAACTATTATTATCATTGTTGCGATAGTGTTTACATTAGTTTTTCAAGTGTCAAAAATAGCTTACGTGTATAACAACTCGAAGTTGATGGATATCGTTTTAATTTATGGTCAAGCAAGACAAAATCCGTGTTAGTTCGTAGAAACTGGGCAAGACAGGCTCCAAATGTGTTTACATGTCGGTGGACAAAGCTTTGAACAGTTGTTGTACCATCAAGTATGTCAAATTAGGCAATTTCGAATACTGAAATCCGACTACTATTATGGTTGTTGCGATAGTGTTTACATTAGTTTTTCAAGTGTCAAAAATAGCTTAAGTGTATAGCAACTGGTAGTTGATGGACATTGTTTTAATTTATGGTCAAGCAAGACAACATTTGTGTTGAACCTGGGTAAGACAGGCCCAAATGTGTTTACACGTATGTCAAATTATTTTGTTAACTAAAACCACAAACTAATTTTATTAATTAATAATAATAATAGCGGAAAAAGCAATTGAATTTGCTGATATAAAATAGGTGTGTTATAAAATCTTATTTATTTCTTTCCTTGGAAAAGAAATTCTTTAAATTTTTTTGTCCGTTCGTTTTTTATTATACTTTGCCGCCATGCCGGTCGCTGACTGCATATTTTGCCTTGAATAAGGTTAGGTTTCCAGTGCCATGCAGAAGTGTATTTTTTTAAATCATTTTCGAATTGCCCTTTCTGATTTTTTTTACAAAATTGTATTTGTAAGAGTCCCCTGTATATTAATTTTTTTTTTTTTGGGTAAGTTCTGAATCACCGTGGATATAATTATGTATGATATGTGTTAAATTATAATTTAAATGAGGTTAAGCGGCAGAGTAATGGATTATGGATTATGGTGTAGTGTTTGATAAAGAAAAAGGGAAAAAAGGACCCAAACTTCACGCTTTTGGCTGTATTCCTCACTGCTAATGTTGCCAGTTGCTTTTATATCAACTACATTGTGACAGGAAGTTATGGAAAATAATTTAGCAAATTAGATTGTTTTTGCATAATTTAGGGATGTGTTACTTTAAAGTCACCATATTTCTTTAATATCACTATGGTTAAAGACCCGAACTTTTAAAAAAATTCTAATATTTCTAAAAAAAAACAAAGTTTTACATGATTTATTAAATCTTAACTAATATTGGTACGTAGATACGTAACTAACTGTAAATAATTTTTTTAAATCAACTGCTACACTTGAAACTAATGAAAAATAATTTGGAGAACATATTGCTTTTCTATGACGTGTTATTTTAAAGTCACCACATTTTTTTTATGTCAATGTCAACATTGATCTACTTTAGCTGAACTTCGCTTTAAGAATCGAGTGCCGCCAATGTTGCATGTGTTATGAATTGAAGAGATGTAAATGCGTTAAAAACAAACCACTACATTAATTTATCGAAACGGGATTGGTCGAATATATCGTCTGATACATTTTTATTTTAGTCATCGACTTTATCGTTTCGCGAAAGGTTGTTCGTATGGCGCCTTTGCGTGGTGGAAGTGTACAATCTTATAAAGTAATTTACATATTTCAGTATCAATCAAGAAAGAATCGACATAATTAGAGCTTGCTTTTTGTCCAGAGAAAACGATCCTGCTGCAAGAAAATGATATCAGATGGATTCTGCCAAAGAGCAACACCTCACGGCGGGTGGTGTGAAAATAGTGTTTTAATAGTCTTTCCTTCAAATTGTGAGATTTGACAATAATGCACAGCCCAGTTTTCAATTATACTTCGCTGCAACTAATACCTGCCGTTGTTTGAGATCACACTAGCTTGTGCGGGGTAGGAAAATGATAAAAAAAGGGTTTAAAAGAAAATTAAGTTATCGGAATTTGAAAAAAACTATTGATGCGTGTTTCTTAGGTCAAAGGTAATTTCTGTATAAATATTATGTATTTACCTTCATCTACTTACCTCTTCTAATGATATAAGTGCTGTTTCCGGATATATTAGCAGAATTCAGTTCTGGGGGTAGAATTAAGTGATCGTCGGAATCCGAAAACGGGGAGGTGACCTCGTCTTCAGTTGTACAAGGCGGAGGGTCAGGCCAGTCCTCCAGTTCTTTCAGTCTGTTAGGTATCGAACTGGTGCTGGAATACGAGCCGGATTTTCTTCTTCGCCTGCCTATCACTTTGGTACTACCTGCGAGAGTAGAAATTTAAAAAATCACCCGATCCAAATATTTTTTTTCAAGGTCGTACCTGGTGTAAGGAGAGCGTCATCGTCTAAGGGTACTTCCCAAGCTATGCTGACCCGTTTGTTACAAACCGGCGGGGGCGGTGGGGGTAATATTTCTTCCAGGGAATCATCCGAGAAATGTTCATCGTCGGCTAGCTCACTCAGGGGTCTTAAGGCTGGGGTGTCGTCAAGGTCACTGGAGAGATTGTCTTCGCTTCCATGTCTGAAATGAAAATTTATAATTTTTTTCCAATCTAACTGGTAAATTCTTACGTTTGATATACACAGGCTTACCTTTTCACCTCCCTGTGGCGTTCCAGGGCCGTAGGAACGGTCCTAGGAGGCATCCTGGTGGGGGACGTAATGGAGTAGACACCGTGCTGGTAAGGCAGGCTGCCGAACCTGTAACCTGGAGGTGGCGGTGGGGGATGCAGCTGAAACTCGTTGTTCTCCCAGCCGTACGGCCTCTGGTGTTTGGTTTTAGGCTGAAAGTGTAGTAGGAATCAAAGAAAATAGGGCGGCATCGTCGAATGTGCTATTTTCAAGGAATATTCCGTTTTTAGATGCTCAAACAATGATATTTTTGTGGGTTTTTAATCGACGTACCAACGTAGTTTGCGTGGCAGTGTGAATGGGGTCCGGCAGGCCGTTGATGAGGAGGAGGCAGTCGTTTTGGAACCTCTGCGGGGGCGGGATTGTGTCCATACGGGCAGGCAGCTGTGTCAAAGGGAAGGAACGGTTGCGACCGGTGCTGCCGATGGGTTTCGGCCGGTGGGCGGGAGATACCCTGAAAAACGCAGAAATTAATTAATATCAAATTTTTCAATATTCAAAATTTTTTGAAAAATTTTTGAAAAATTTGATTTTTTCAAAATTTAGATTTTTTTTTTTGATATGTGATGAGTATTTAACGCGAAATTGTGATAAAAATATGGCAAAAAAATTTATTTTATCTTAATATTAATTGATGTTTAAGGAGCAATAAATCTGCTCCTTTAATTTTTTATAAAACTTTGACGATTCAGGAAAAGAAAACGGTTTGACCGAACGATTTCAAAATTTACAGGCCTCATGGGCATGTATCGGGCTAAAAAAAATCTACAAACATTGGTACTTTTCGCAATATTTGCAAAGTAGTCCTTGATTTTCCAAAACAACAGAAAAAGTCATTTTTTGCACTTTTTCAAATTAATCTAGAGTATAAAAAAAATTCTCAAACATACCAAAAGACCCTTGAAGAGGATTGATTCAGGTTTCTAAAACCCACCTTCTATTTGATGTACGATCATTAATTAGTTCATGAGATGTCGATGATAAAAAAAGGGTGACTTTTTCACTCAATATTTCAATGAAAAATAATCATAGACAAAATTAAAAAAAAATCAAATTGAAGCCGATGAATCAGGATAAATGATCCTACCATTGATTAAGCCAGAAAAAATTAATTTTTCTGAGCCCATGTGCAGTTTTGAAAAAAAATTGTAAATTTTTGACTTGCATTATTTCGTTTCATTCACCAAAAAAAAATTTCAAAACTAGAATTTTCAAGCTTCAACATTGTTTTTTCTCTATACGACCATTATTTATGAAGTTATAGCCTTTCAAAAATCATTAAAAAAAATTTGGAAATTTAATGTTTTTGCTGTGTATATTTGGAAAACTTTAACGTATTTCCGCCAGTCTTCTTATTTCCAAACTTTTTCAAATATTTGAAGAAATTCCAACTTTTTTTTCGAAACTTCTTTTAAGTATACAATTTTGTTTTCCAAGTATTTGTACGTAAATTTTTAAGAATATCAGGATATCTCGGACTTGGATTTACTACAATACATTGTTCAGAAAATTAAAATAAAAAAATTAAACTTTTTATTTCGCAACTAAAAATTCTGACCAAAAATCTCTTGGGCCATACTCAACTAACAAAAATTTTTATGATGAGCTTGAAAAGAGGGTATACAAAAATTCTTGTCTAGAAAATGTTGGAGCAACTCTTTCAATTAAATTTTTAAAATTTCTCGCACAATTGATGGTTTAATTTCGTCACATCGCGTCAAAAACGTTTTTTTTTTTTAATTTCACAAATTGCCTCAACTAGCAACGTCCTTAGCCTACTTTAAATAACTGTTCCAATAAACGCAATAAAGGCGTAATGCAGCCATCCAAGTATTGCACTGCTATTGTAATATTTTGTTTCAAAGGAAATTAAATACATTTCGCAATAAAATAGCTCGAGGTTACCAGAACGGGACGACCTCGACAGATCTTTTATTTTAATGATACTAATGGATGTAACCTTACATATTCATAATTATTATCTGTAAAGGAAACTGCACTTTTCTCATAGCGGATAGTAGTCGATGGGCGGTTCTTATTACGAATTACATATTTCCGTTCGGCAATAAAAATAAAACACAAAAAATATAGATAAGTACATGAAACATAATTTTGTGAGTTATAAATAATCATATAAATAAACAATAGTAATCTATACGTGTTGTAGTAGTAGCAGAAATAGGTTTAATTTGTGGTCAAGCCCTCTGCCGCTCTATGCTCACAATACACAATGCTACTGACTGCCATAAAAACACGTGCCATACACTCGACCAAGCACAGCGTCACTCACTCACACAGGCACAAACGACAATGAAATACACGGCCAACGGCCCTCAGTAAAAGCTTGGATTGTTTACGGGCATGCTACGCTGGCAGGGCAAGCATTACAGTGCCGCTAGATACGTATCGAATAAATTGATCGATGAGAAGCTTCAAAACAGAGACAGACATGTTATTGGAATTACTAAAATGTGAACTAGTTGATGCCACACCACCATCCTTAGCCTTGGATGACTCGGTGGGAAAGGGAAGAACATTACGATTACACAGGGTGTCCCAAAAAGGCTCGACCCCCCCAGATTTTCTGGATCGAGTTTTATAAAAAAAAAAGAGATCTGACAACCCTATGCTCTATGGATTACTGACATAAAATGTCCCATTTAAAATTTTCGAATTGACCTCGGTGTTTGACCTAGATATTTAAGGTCAAGGTCAAACATAATCCATTGTTTTCTACAACTTGGCCCAAGTTATCGGAGAGTTCGGATCTTTTTGACACACCCTATATATCAAAAGATTTATATTTTTGCTTCTTTATGCGAATAATCGACATTTTTCGAAAAGGTACAACAAACGGGCTCTTCCAAGCGACTTACTTCGGCAGCAGCGTAGCGATAAGCCTCTGCGCCTCCTCCGGCGGCGGCGGGAAGTCGTCCGGGTCCCCGGGTCGCACCCCGGGCGAGCCCAGCTGCTGGACCACCCCTTCGTGGTGGACGGGCACCTCGGCCAGCGGCTTGAAGGCCAGACTGAACTTGGGCTGCTTGCGGCCGTTCATGCTCATGTAGCCATCGTCCTCGGACTGGTGGCCCAGAGAGGGGCTCTCGTCGTCGGGGGTAGACGTCGGCACGCTGTTGGGGGCGCCGGTAACGGGGTTGGTGCTGGGGCCCCGCAGCTGCGGGGTGGACGACGACGTGGTGATCTGCTGAATCTGGAAGGGAGAATTAAGTTTTTTAGTATAGGGTGCTGTTCTTTTGAGCGTTCTGTCGGAAAAACAATGGGGTTAGTTTCTTTCGACTGAAAGGAAATTAATTTAACAAAATAAATGATACTACAAGAGTCTTAGTCGTACTCCAAAAAGAGGCAAAATCAAAAAAATTGAATGAACATAGTGTTCTCGTCTTCTTTTAATATTGTTCTTGGTCGTCGTCATTGTGTGCTATCATCCTTAATCGTCCCTATCCTTAAGGAGGTATATCGGGTTTACTAAAATGCACAGATGTACTTGAAATTTATATAGCATATTACCCAGTGCTCCCTCTATGCGTCATATTTTTTTGACATTGTTTTTAATCTAGATTTTGAGATATTGTTGTTGAAAGTTGTTCATTTTAACATTGGTTTATATGGCAAAGATGGGCGGTGCGGCTCTTTTTTGCCCATAACTGAGAAAAAAATGTAGAAAACTTTTCGATAGATAGTACACAGTATCTTATTTTTGATGTAAAACTAATGTAAGTTTTGAACATAGTACAGCTGTATTAATTAGAAACAGAAACCAATAATTGCATTTCTGTCTGACTTAAGGATTAATGTGGCAACGTCGCAATCAGCTGACAGCAAGGAGGGAATACATTTGAAAGACTTGATAAAAACGAAATTGATTTCAAACATATACATTTTTCCTAAATCCCATGTACATTGTTATCAACAATAAATTATCCACAACAGATTATTTTTTGTAATGTTTTTAAAAAACTACATTAATTAAAAAAGGCTAGGAAGCTGTGATATATTTATTGGAATAAAAAATACAGTTGATAAATCCTTTTAATATATTTAATGGTTTATAAAAACATCGTAATCCGTACCCAGCAATATTTAGGGTTACATAAAGTTTTCTTTACTTGATTAATATAATTAGTAATACTTGAGATAAAAGCATTTACACAGAATAACAAAGGAACATAAATATTTCTCAGCAAACTTTATATCTAAAAAATTAGTTATAGTTACATAAGGTTTCAAATTGTTTCGAATCAAATGCGATTGCGTCGGACTGTTGGAAACTAATTCTAATGCACTTGGAACAAAGCTAATGTAATTTCTATCACAGAACCTTCAAAATTGCATCCAACATTTTCTTTGACTTGGACGAGAGATGGGCGCGAGTGTCATTTCATTTCTTTAGAACTAAATTATCATAATTATTTTCTCGTTGGTTTACCAGTTCACATGATTTATGGATTTTAAATAAAGGATACAAATCTTCGGGAGGATAATCCGATATATTTGCTATATATAATAATTATATTTTACATAGTTTACACACCACAATACATTTTGAACAACAATGTGAAAACTAATAATTTTTTTTTTTATTATCATACTTGTTTGACACGTGAATAAAATGTAACTTTTAATATATTTTTTGCATTTTTAGGCGTTTAGGGGATGATTTCACCCCTATAGGGATATTATGGGTTGATTTTACAACTGTTGATGATTCTTAATTTGTTCACTTTTTTGTCTTTTCAACCCCTAAATAAGGGTGATTTTCGAAAATTTTTTTTATGAATTACCTACTATAACTATTTTGGTCTCCCCTGTATATCCCTTCATTTCTGACATGACCTTTCCGGACAACCTGTATATTAATTTTTTTTTTTTTAATTTTGGCTTTATTGATCTTCTGTAATTATAATCATAACCAAACCATGTATCAACACAGGCTTTTATATTTCGTATCTTTAAATTTATTACACGCTATTCGGAAACTACAAATTATGTATAATTATATTCGGAGCCAATCGATAACACTGCTAAATATTTCATGGATGATTCATTCGCCCGTGGCGTACCTACCCAATCTTTTTTACGTCATAACGCGACTATAATAGGGCCAGTCAAAGTTTCAGGTGCACGATAGAAACCCCAAGACAAATATACGATTCCTATTGAACCTAATTAAATTACGCTTTGGAGAATCAGACGCCTAAACTGTTTCGTTAATGGCACAAAGTTTTCTATAAATCAAATTAGCGGAGTGAACGTTCGGTACCGAGTTCTAGATACGTCTCGCTTTCTATCGGAGCGGCATTTGTCACTGTCAATTAGACTGGCCCGGCCCTGTAGCTGAAAGAAAGTACGGGGTGTTGCATTATCCCACCGATGAAATTGTACAGATGTGATTTATACAGGGTCGCTGATTTGTATGGAAACGGTCTGTTAACTCCTAAAGTAAGATAGCTATCGAAAAATCATAAAACACAAACGTTTTAGAGGTTTTTAAAATCTATTACAATAAAGAAAAACTAAGGATACAGGATCAGTGAAAAAGTCAGGTCGGAACAAAGTTGCTTTTTCTTTAGAACTCCCTGTATATTGTTCTATATTTCAATTCTTCACGAAATCCCAAACAAACTTCTATAGCACATCATGTACCTAACTGTTTTCGAGATATCGAACTTTGAAAGTAACTTTTTACTATTCTACAGGGTGTTTCTTAATAACGTGCTAATATTTAAGGTTATTCGTGGGTCCATTAAAAAAAAACTTCATATGAACATATGTCCTAAAAGTCTTAACTTTTGAACTACAGGGTGCTAAAGTTTTATGAAAAAACTTTTTTTTATGATAATTTTCTGATGTACAATTTTATTATTTTTGTCAGTGGCGTCTGTACAGGTTTTGTATTGAATATTTTTGAAGAAAAATATGTTACGCCACTGCTTTTTCTTAAATAATTTTGAAATCCTCATTCCTTTCTGAGCAATTGTGGTATCTTGAACTTTTTTCGTTTGACGTACGGTTTTCGCATAAAAAAATAAAATTCATTCATTTGCATCTTATTGGACCACATACGAGAAAAAAAAAAGATTTATGTAACTTTGAACAATAATTTATTTAAGACTAGCGGCTCGTCCTGGATTCGCACGGGTGGACATTTATTTTAAACAATTTGGGAAATAAAATATATAGCCTATGTTACTCAGGGATAATGTAGCATTCTAATGGTGAAAGAATTATCGAAATCCGTCCAGTAGTTTTTGAGTTTATTCGTAACAAACATACATACATACAAAAATACAAATCTTTCCTCTTTATAATATTAGTATAGATGGTATAGATATAGAAGTATAGATAATAACTTTTAAACGTTGAAATTATGAAATTTCAGTAATCTACATACATTTTGGAATGGTACAAGAAAATTACCCTGGCGTAACATATTTTTCTTCAAAAATATTCAATACAAAACCTGTACAGACGCCACTGGCAAAAATAATAAAATTGTTTGTACATTAGAAAATGCATCTCGATAAATAGAAGGCGTGTACCAAATTTGAAAAAATATCTAGGGTAATACCAAAGTTATCATTAAAAAAATGATTTTTCATAAAACTTTAGCACCCTGTTGTTCAAAAGTTAAAACTTTTAGGACATATGTTCATATGAAGTTTTTTTGTTAAAATGGACCCAAGAATAATCTCCTTAAATATTAGCACGTTATTAAAAAACACCCTGTATATTATATAAAAGAAAAAGCGTCCCAAATTATGAATATTTATTATGAAAATTACATAAATATATGGACGTTATTACTTACAAATGGATCTGCCACAATCCATGTGTTATGTTTTTTTGTTTTAAACAACTTTTTTAAAACTATTTTGCCATTTTGCCACATTCAGATCACGTGGTCTACAACGTAAATCATTATCTTGAAGAATTCATTGAAGTCTAAAATATACATTGAATATTTATTTTACTTTTAATATTCTTATAAAAATTAAAAAAGACAACTTTCTCTAGCAATACAATTCACTAAATAAAATATGGTAGAATTGAATGCAACAGTCTTTTAACTATTATAAAATGCAGTACTTACGTGTAATGTTGATATTATAACATTCAATAATATTTTAGACATAGTTTACGCAATAACTGTAACAGTTAATTTTAAAATAATATTTTATACCTCTTCTGAGCACGGCAAATAGAGCACTGATCACTTTTTTCAAACAAATAATTAACTTTTGTTTTTAAATACGTAAAACGGCCTTCTTACTTATCAAAATGTCAAAGGCATAATGAAATTACAAAAGAAAACGTGAAAAGTCAATAAAAATATATTTTTCGACTTCTGGCGATGATTTTCACAGAATTTTGCTTCCATAGAGCGGAAAAAATAAGTTGATTAAAAAAAAGTATCGGTTTTACCATAAGAGCTGCGGAGCTGCAGAACACATAAAATTTTATGTATTTAATCATATTAAATATCAACAAAATATTTAAAGAATCCAAACGTACTAGCGCTAAAATAAATCTAGGAGCTTATATTATTATTTATTGCGACGGCGACGTGAGCTACGCTCCTTAATATATGCAACCTCATATGCAAAATGTGTGGACAGCGAATAGTTAGATGCGTCCTTTGTTTTTATTGGCTAATCAGGCACGTGACCCAGTACACTTTTATATGGGCTTTTGTGGCTGCAACAACGACAGCCACTGCTGCAGTAAATGCAGTAATATTTCGTACGTGGTATGTGGTGGTTTATTTCTGCGAGCGACATGTGTGAATATTTTCGTTTAGGCATCTACGGATATTATAGTTATTAAAATGAATAGCGTTTCGTTTAAAAAAAAACTTTATTTGGTTCTCTGCCTTATGAGATAAACTAAAAATAAAAGAATTAGGTGGGCCAACACCACAATTAAATTTTGAAGTTAGTGGAACAAGCCGAAGGAAAAGTTATAAAAGACAATTTAACAATAATGTATACACAAAAGCAGAGTGGGTGTGCGGGTGTGATATAAAAAATACACTGTTTTGTTTTCCGTGCTTACTTTTCGATGGGGATAAAGCATGGACGATATACAGTGTGAAAGATTTAAGTCATTTATAAAAAATCGTTATGTATTATCTAAAATCATAGATTGCATAAAATTTTGCGGAGCTTTCGAATTAGCACTTCGCGGACACGACGAGAAAAAACATTCGGACAACCCTGATGTGTTTCGTGGACTCATAAATTTTAATGCAGATCTTGACGACATATTAAAAGGACATCTATAGTCACATGGGTATGACCGGGATTTTCTGTGATTGTACCGGGAATTACCTGTATGGTCCCGGATTTCAGATTTGCAACTCCCGGAATATAATATAATGTACATATATATAAAAAAAGATAAAGAAAAAATCATAACACTGCGAGGAAAATTAAAATTCGTTGAATCCTTGGTAAATTTCACAAACGATTTTTTTGTTTATAAACAATATTCAATAATGTAATAAAATAATAATGTAATAAAATATATTTAGTTTATTCCAATTTATTTATACCGTCAGTAGGTAATTCGTGAATAGATGTTTCAAAAAGGTATCAATTTCAAAAATCGTTCTTGTGAAAATCTGTATTTTTGTATAAATGGATTGTTCCTTGAAATTCAGAAGTGCCAGGAAAACGAGTGACCTTGAAAATTTTAAAATTTTTCGCCTGCGGCGCCATTTAGAGACTCCGGGCACTTAATATCCCGGAATTCAATTCAACAAATGCCGGATTGAGACGCTTTTTTATCATGTTTTTTAAGCACTATTTGATGCAATTTATTTGAACTCTATATTAAAAAATTGCCGAGATCTCTAGTTACCGTTTTTTTTTTGATATTTTATTAATAACTTTTTTATCTTGTAACTTAAAAATCTGAAATTTACATAAACGCGAGATAATGTAATTACCTCTCGATCTTTTTTTTTTACGGAATTTCAATATCTTGATTTGGGCAGAAGATATACGCGCTCGCGTTTTCGACTTTATAATTTACAATAGCACCCCAGCAGTTATCTTTTCCTGTAGTTTCATCCAATTTCAGTCAAATTTGTTCTTTTCATTTAATTCTGAAAATTTTGCAATTTTTTTTTTCACTGCTAATTTTGCAATGCAAAAGAAAATTGCTAGTTTTCGCAAAGGCCTATACTTGTAGCAAATTTCCTCAGAAACAAAATCGATAACGCTGAACGGCGCCAACCACAATGCCTAATTGTTAATTTTATTTTTTCTGTATCTTAATTAAAGACATTTATTATTATTATTGTTATTATTATTATAAATATAGCTCATGTCGATTAGAGGCTTATTTTCGGAGATATAAGCGAAAAACTGAAAAAAGAGCAATTGTATTCTTTTATTATAAACAATATGACAATCGACTTCTACAAATACACAAATTTAGACTTTTATTCAGTGTATTTTTTACTTATAATTAATTTTAAGCGGATAAAATTCAACTTCGGCCCGATTTTTGAAACAGGCATATCTTTGGTCTAATTCGTCCGGACTATTGCGTCACTTTCGCCAGTAAGCTAATGAGTGATGTCATTGGTATTATAAATCGAATAACGTCGACGTCAATCACTGTTACTGTTTGCTAATAAATTTACTAAATTTCAGTTTTGATTCGTATTTTTCGAATTTCTCGGTCTTGTGTGTCGTAGGAGTTATTGTTCTTGGGTTTTATTTTACTGTTAGTCTGTTATTTAAGTACTATTGAGCTCACAAACTTTTATCTGGGGGCCCAATTTCTAGTGTGGATATTTGTAAAAGTAACGTAAAGTATACATTATTTTTCAGTATTCCAGTGTTAATTTTTTCTAGTTTTATTAGAATTTGAATGAAAAATATTTTAATATTTCTGTGGATTCGCTACAGGGCCCACTTTATCATTGCGAACACTTGCAACAACCTGTTTAGCGTGTGCTTTGCGGTGTGAGACTTTTCAAGTCCTCAACGATTTCTCGTCCTACTTGCCAGTTCGGAACGTTTTAAAGGAACTCGGCTAACCTTCGGAGAGGCGAAAAGGGAAAGATACCGGCAAAAAAATTAATATATCATGCCCCGTTGTAGGTATATTAAATCCAACTTTCCGAGCAATAAATCCGAGACCTTGAGTCTTGGATATAATGCCCTTTTCTTTCGCAGCCGCCCAGCGGGTCGATACTCACATTTTGGACCTGATTCGCATTTTCCACATCATCGAATTCCGAAAGCACGCGGTCTAGGAGCTCGATGGAACGTTGGACGTCGTCGCCGCCACTGCAACAAAGAAAAAACACACCGTTACCTTTTTTTTATTTAAAGTTGGATCAAAGAGAAAGCAGTTAGTTCGTTGGGCAAAAAGTTAGTTACATTGTATTGAGAAATGCTGCGTGGGTGGTCTAAAGGTTCTAAACAGGGTGTGTACAAAAAGTCTACATTTGTTCCTCCTAGAAACCAGCGTTCCATTGTACCGCAAATCTACGTTCCTTTGAATAGTTGTTACGATGTCAATTGGAACCTGTAAATCTTAAAGCACAGGACCGTATGCACTTCTCCTGAAATTTCTTCTTATGTTTTGACCATGAAGTGTCTCGTAATTTATACTCGAATAGCAATTCGGCGAGTCCGGTATTGATAAACTAGTCCGCCTGATGTAGAATTGACGGCGGCGCGCTGGTCATCAAAGCAAACCTGTATTGGTCCACTAGGTCGTAAATAACTTTTTTGTATGGTACACGGGTTCACTTAGCTTTGCCGCTTTGACAGTGCCGTGCAGAGTATTGCTTGGCGGGGTATGTTGTTGGTATAATACGTATTATTATTTATTACTTGATATTATTATTTGTTCATATCGTAACCAGTAAAGGGTAATAGTTATTAAAATAAATGTTGTATGTAATTATCTAGTAATTTAGCGTGGCTCTCTGGAGACTTTTTGAAGCGGAGGATAAAGAAATAACTCGGGAAAACCCCCAAATAGTGGAACCGGTTTTGTCGAAAGTATCGAAACAAACTCAGAGTTTAAAAACAAAGATTTACGCGTAAAAAGTCAACGTATTATATTAAATATATATGTTTGAAAATTGAAAATAGTGAACAATGTGATAAAAAAGTTAGGAAACGTATTAACGAATTAACTAAGATATCCAAAAAAGCCAATTTATCGCGTAATTAATGAAACATTGATCACGGTATAAAAAGGAAACGGAAAAATACAAAATTAAAGAAAATTAACGATTTTACCAGATGTAATGCGGCGCACAATTTACAATATGTATAAAAAAAATAAAGTTCCTACTTTAAACATGATTCGAGATAAATTAAGCGGTTATATTGATTATAATTATAAATCTTTAGATATTTTACAACATGCTTTATTACAATGCGATTTTAAACATAAAAAAGTTGACAATTGGTAATTATATGGTAATATAGCTCGGAATATAGTATATCTAGACGAGACAGGGCTAAATTTTCTGGACGTCTATGGATTCCATAGAATTTATGAGTTAAATGTTTTTATGTGGTTCCCATTGAGATCGTAATAACTATACCAAAAGAATGTATTTAGAGTTTCCTAACTTAATTCCTAATTCCTAGCTTAATTTCATTGAAAGAATCAAGTGAGTATTTTTAATGAAACTTGTTTTTAATTTTCGACCATTGTTAAGATGTAAGATTCTATCCCGGTTCTTTAACTATGTATGAAAAGCAATATAACAATTTCTTCGAGATCAGAGGTCGTTCTACTTTGAGCTTGTGCTGAGAAATAATGCAAATATTTGGAGTAAAGTGAGAGAATACGGAGTAAAGATAAAGTGAAGCTGTTTATGAATAATTGCTTTCATACAAATAATATTTTTAAAACAAATCAATAGCAGGTTCGAGGGGTGAACGAAATGACGTCCGGACAAAATTTGGTGCGTTTCTAACATGGATGGAGCAATTTCAACTAGCGGAAAAGACGATTATTCCCAGCATCATCATCTTGCGTCACATTCAGCAGTTTTCTGGACCCCTCTTGGGGGATTATATCGTTTCAATTATATTTCCTTTTTCAAATGTTATGCCGTTGTAAATGGGGAAGAATAAGGATATTACGTTTTATTTATCTGTGACAAAATGACAATACAAATATATTTTTTATATAATAAGTTTAAATATTAGTCGGTATTTGATCAAGTTTGAAGTGCAAAATTTTATGCATGTAGCTAGTTCTTTGCTAGTAGATGAGGACAAAAATTGTTCTGCACCGGAGCAGATCGGGAAAATTAGGGAAATGGTCGGAAAACTGCAAAAAAAACTTATTTCACAAATATGCAAAGAACCAAAGTTGTACAGCATGAAATTCTCTATAAAAAGGTATGTATATTTTTAAGTAAACTGAATTGTGTCCCATAATTTTAATTTTTTGTTTAGAAAATTTGGGATCAACGTGAAATAATATAAAGAGACAAGAGATTCGTAGAAAATTAAGGATTTATTACAGCTGGAATGTTTTTTTTGTATCCAAAATCTCTTCGCCACTCTCGCTTTCTTGGAAAAACAATAATTAAACATATACAGGGTGTCCGAGTGTGAGCGTACAAAAATTTACCAGGTGGTAGACCAGACCAAAATAAGATTAAAATTCTTATAAAATATGTTTCACTCTCACTGAGTTACAGGGTGTTGTTTAGAAAAAAATAATAATAGAATAGAATGGTCAGCGAAAGTTTTTTCAACAAAGTAATCAATTTCAACACGCTATTTTTCCGAGAGGAAATTCGGATAATTCGAAACGGATTTTGAAGAAGAGTAGTACTTTTATATGCCATAACTAGTTTTGCCGAGAAAATTTACCTTGTGATGTGACATAACCTCAAATATAAGAAAAAACTTTGTTTTTCGCACTTTTAGGTTAGGATATCTCTAAATGCTGATGTGATGGAGCAATTCTGAGATCGGAAAGTACATTCTGTGTAATTCATCAATCAATTTCAATAGAATAGCGCCCTTAAAATAAAAAAATTGACTAGATTTATACTTGAATCTTTCAAAATCGCACTCTTTCCAGCTTCCGGTAATCGAAATTGGTGCTGTCAGTAAGAACCCGTATCATTTCTTCCTTTCATTACTTTATGAGAACGAAAACTTCCCGGTTAAGCCCTTATATCCATACTTTAGGATTATTATCAGGTTCCTATAGCAAATACTATCGGAGTCGGCGGTATCTCACCCTCATAAATATTCCCTTTGGAGAGATCCTAATCAGGTCGTCGAAAACTACGCAGACGGCATAAATTTCGCGGGTGCTGAAAGAAATTCCGTTTAACGGAAAAGGAATTATGACGGCGGATTTGCATGGGAATGGGGAGATCAGAAGTAGGCTAAATATGGGCACCCGAACAATGGAAAAGCGGTCCGGTTTCATTCACGGCTATCTCGGATGGGATTTCGTGCCACCGAGCCGTTTCCTACCTGTTTAACATAATTATGGCCAGACACGAACGAATGGGTCCGCGATTTGTAAAACAAACCGGCGGGTAGATAAAAACGTCTGTGATTCACGCGGATACGAGTTAATTTTTGTTAGAATGTCGTGCGGCTGTTCGGATGTCACAATAGTCGTTGATTATGTCATGAGACGCTTCAAGCAATCTGCAACAGAAGCCTGGGGTCATGAGAAACGGTGCTGTGAATGCAAGTAATACAATACGTCGTTTTTATTAGTGAAGTTATATATAAAATATTATGTAAACATGAAGTACTTTTTATGGATAATTATGTGGTTACAGAACTATGACAAAGCCTGAGATTATTGACGTTGTATTCCAAGCTCAAGCTCAAATTTTCGCTCAACTCTCCAATCCTAAGCACGAAGCCACCTCAAACCAAAAAATTCACCTCGGTTTCGAATTTCGCAAAATAAAAAATTTCTCCGAAATCACAAATTCATTTATAAATAATAGTTTTATAATACATAACAAAGTTTTTCAACTCGAAAGGTTGTTAAAAATTTTTGCGAGTAGATTAGTTAATGTTGCACAATTTCCAGGCTAAGGCCACTTTGTTACTCTTAACGTTTCAAGAGACATGTCGCTGGAAATTAAGTCTCCTGGCCTGTATTTGTCTTTATTGTGAGTGCTGGCACATATCATTCCGGTGCATGATTTGCAGTCACTGAAATTGATTTTATGAGTCGTTTTCAAATGAAATTGTTTCGATTTTTCTGAATTTCTATTATTCATGGTTGCCAACTCGCTTTCAACTTTATTGAAGTCTGTAAATTATGTATTGGGGTTGTCTGTATTACATAATTACTTTTGTTCCAATATATCTTCTTAAGACAGTGGACAGAAATTAAGATTTTCTACAGCAGCAACTTGTATTGACATTTTCCCAAATGTATGAATTCTTATTAATCGGTTATGTACTTTATCATTTGAATATTTAAAAAAAATCTGCTACTATCTATTTGTATAGGTTTTGCGGTACTATAGTTAGTACTACAGATTGGTATGCTTATAACAAATTGATTCAAATTTGATGTGGTGTTAATATTTATTTACACGTGTATATTTTACTGTAAAATTTACAAATTTTTGTATGCCAGTGGCGTAGGAATGGGTAGTAAAGCGGGATTTCCACCCACCATGTCTATTGACTGCTAATACATCAACTCCTGTATTAACCAGTAACGTTGGCGATGTTCTCCGGAATTAATGGCCTGTATATGTTTCAGGATGTTCTAGCAATCTTATTAGGAATCATAGAAATAGTATTCTTGCCGACTGGTTGGTTCTAACATCTACCTGCTTGATAGCGCATAAAGAAGAGATTTATTCAGAGACCGTTATACGTGTATAGGGTGATCAGTTCGTCGTTTGGTCACAAAAATTCATAAAATAAAAATTATGAAATTAAATAGTAGCACAAATAGTATTACGGTGATTTTTTAGACGAAACGAGGTTTAGTTGTTGTTTCTGTAGGTTCTCCACTTTGGTGAGGTAGTCTATTGTGGCAAGTCTAGTCAGAAGAAGTTTGTCAATACTTGTTTGTAGCTTCGACGTCTTCTTGGGGAAAATGCGACCAAAAGAAACCACACGCCCCTAAAATTCGCTCCAGTAATAATTTCAACGAGCTATTTATTCAAAAATGTGCCCGTCCTGTTTGTTAGTGCCTCCAGTTCTAAACAACAACCTCAAAAACGAGGGGTCGGGGCGATATTCGCAGGCAGTTAAGAGATCGCGATACCAATTTTAATAATAGACCCTCCCCCGGTTTTGGAATTGTTCGAATACTTCCGTCTCTTTCTAAACAATCTACACGTCGAATTAATTCTCTCCGGCAAAAGTTTACGGTCATTCTAGGCCTTCTCGGACTTTAAAACCGACTTTTTGAAATTGGATGCTTCGGAAAGTTTTTTACGACTGCATTCGAACGGTTTCTTTTATTTGGCTGTCGTATCGGACCCGGTCTAATTTCATCCCTCGCCGATTTTACGGCCGTATGAATTACTTTAGATAATTCGCGGGCGTTTGTCGTATCCGTGCGGATCACTTTGACAAGGAAAACAAGCTATATTTCCATTTCCATGACACTTTCATTGCAGTTTTAATCCAAAACAAAATTATCGACTTCAGTATCGTACGGTTTTTTTTTTTTCAATATTCCCAGAAATAAGAGTGTAAACACGAGAACTGTTACAAGACAATTAAGAAATAATTAATTCGTCATGTACTAGCGCCTGGGAAAAAGTTACCAATTATTTTATATTAAATTGTATTATAAAATTACGAGGAGCTAAATACATTATTTATACACCGTGTCCACCTAGTGCGCGTAAGTTCAATATTTAATTAAGTTAATAAAAGATATAACTTAATTTTTTTTCTACAGAGTTGCCTACTTTCCCGAGCTGCAGAAAATGAAAATATATTTGCATATACAGGGTGTTCAGTTTTGCCTGAGCAGCTACCAACTTAATTTTTTTAAATGGAAACCTATATTTTTTATGGCATTATCGAATTATACGTGAAAAATTAACGGGACTTTGTGTTATGATCCCTATTAAAATATTGATAGTTTTCGAGATAATCGACTTTTTTTTCTTTATTCTAGTAGTTGACATAATTATGATTGTATGACAGCTAGAAATTATTTTTTTTTTCAGGAACTGTAGAGTGAAGATGGCTCTTTCTAAAAATGTATCAAAAGTTGACCTGCGATATACAGAGGGCAAAAAAAATCGTGCCAAACCTGATAATTTAAAATTTGAAAAATCTCGACTTTTTCAAATAGAACACCCTGTGTTTTATGATTTCATTAGATGCCTTTCTGTAGACCCTACAATTTTGCAGGAAAGTTTATGAATTATCTAAATAATGAATGAATAAAAAAATATTGTAATTTCGTCTGGGGCACCCACCAAGAGAAAAATTTTCGGATATTTTTTCTTTGCCCTGGTAACGTAAAATAATAGTTATTTGTTTAACTAGGCAGTAAAGCACAAGATTTAATGCCGCGGCTGGTATTTAACACACGAGGCGCAGCCGAGTCTATTAAAGCAACCAAGGCATTAAATCTACTTTACTGCCAATACTCCAGTTGAATTAGATCATAAAATTGAAAACTTGAATCAAAAGAAACGGTTAAAATTTTATTTCCAAAAAGTTTTACATTGATAGTTCATGTAATAAACCCTTTTTTTAATTGTATCTAAAATCTCGGTCCGATACGTCCAATAGTTAATTAACAATTAACGTTAAAAAATCGGGTGAACAAAGAGGCGTAGATGTTTTCTCTCTTTTTTTTTAATTACCGTAAGAATAAGCTCTATTTACTGCAAAAAGAGCGAATTCCGGAGCGGCTTTTGCTTGACCTTAGGGCAAATTTAAACGTTGTTTGCGGTAAAAATGTGAGAAAACCTCAAAGAAATCGAGGCGATTTGTGTGATTTGAGAAATAATTTATATAAAATAAGTAGCACCAAAGACTCCTCAGTGCACTATACTTACTATTGATGTAGAAGTAGGACTATGTAGTTGCCCTTCTGGCATAAATGGAGCTTTTTGCAAGCATCAGGCTTATCTACATAAGCAGTTGAATATACCTTTTGTAAATGCTCCTGCAGTTACTTGTGAGGAACGTAAATCTTTGGGAAAATTAGCGTTAGGTCTCGAATGTCCTAGCGATGATTGGTTTATGGATTTAACTCATACAACTCATTCCTGTAATTTAGTTTCAAGTAGTCAAACGTTAGAATCGGATCATGTTAATCTACAAGTAACATATACGGAAGTCATTCTTAGCAACTCGCCTGATGAAGAATAAAATAAAATGTTACAAAAAAATTCACTATTTTAATTTATACAATATTTATAAGCAATGTTTCCTTATTCCTAATCCTAATCTATCTAATTTAATAAAAAACTGACAAATAATAATCATAGGTAAGTAGGTACATTTTTAAAAATATTTATAAATAAAAAAAATACCTAGGTACAAATTTAAATAGGACAATAAAAAACAATTAACATTTTAGTTATTGCCACTGTCTCAAATGTCAATGGAATAATTTATACTCTTGAAGTTAAATTATCAAAGTTTTTTTGACAATATATAGTCATTTATTTACTATTAGTGTTTTTTTAATTCTGGCTAGACTTGAAGTACTTTACATTCTAATTACATGTAAGTCCTATGGACAGTTACGCAATATGTGTGAATTCATTATGCATTTAAAACTCCCGCCACTAATCCGAATTCCGAAACAACCAATGACAGCTCACTATTTAGTCTAATGCTTCTAGCGTCCTGTGTTTCAAAATATGCTAACCGTAGCTCCTAAAAAATTTCAACCGAAAGATCTAAAAACTAGAATCCTAGAGCTAAAAAATGTTTTATTTTTAATTCCCTATACGACAATTTTTCACCTAAATATAGTCTGTCAAAAATCACGGAAAATTTTCGTAAATTATTTTTTGCATTAATTTTTCCTCATTTCCAGGTAACTTTTATTAAGTAATTTCCTCCTTCGGCTTCTCTTTTCCCAATAGAAATAGATCTTGGAGTTCGCATAAGTAAACCGTACATTTATATCTACAGCACCTACTTATTGACATCGGAAACCGCTTCACAGACATTCAACTCGAGACATTTCATAACGCCGACTCAACGAGCTTCTCTTAAGAGCGTCCATTGACTGCGACAATGTACTGGAAACCCGTTCCATCACAGCGATGAATAGCAAACTTCACGCCGGCCGCTCTCAAAGCGGGGTTATCAAAAGCCCTTTGGCCGGCCCAACGACCGCGAACGGCTGGACCCCGACCCGACCTTAATGCCTAATGAAACTACTCCTGCGGGTGGAAATAGGTGAATCGAATGGTCAGGTGCGTGGGCGCGACGAAAGGAAACTTTCCCGTCAGAAGTCGTAACCGGATACGTTTCACAACCGGAGGAATAGTTGTGAAAGGGAATATTAATTACCATGCCTCTGTTGAGACGCGTTTTCAGGGCAGATGCGTGTAGTTTCAATGCCAGCTTAAACAGTACGAGTCTTAGGTCCTATAAAATAATAAGAGACTATCTTCTCTACCGTACAACCTTGTTTTCTTCCATATCAGGGGGAGGGAAGTGAAATTTTACTGGAAGTGACTTTTTTTATGGAGAAGGGGACAAACACAGGCTATATATCCCAAAACAATGTCCACAAAATACTTAAAGCTAATTAAATATGGAAGTACAAAAATAATTACTATAATAGAAAATGTTAGTTTACACTACTAGTTCCATTTAAAGATTTTTTAAAACTAGTGATCGAGGAATGAAAGATATCTAGAGTACTATAGTACAAGTTAAAATGTCTACATATTCTATTTATAGGAGAATGTTGACTAGAATTAGTTCGATAGAAAGTCTCATGAAACAGTGCATTTACTCTAATGTCATGTTGTGGTACATGTAAACCGATCAAGGCTAATAAATCTGGAGAATCGATAAAAACATTAAGAAGCTTATACAAAATTACTGCATCGGCAATAATTGTTCGATTCTCCAATGAAATAATATGGTAATGATTTCGTAATATCGAGCTACAATGAAAAGAATACACACCAATCTCCTTGTAGTGCACATATATCATAAATCTATTATGTATGGACTCAAGTCGAGACTTGTATGGAATATTGAGGACTCCATACAAATAGATGTAAAGCTGATTATGCTGTGCACATATGCAAAATATATAGATTTAATAGCAAAAATCGAATCGAATTTTTTCAAACTCTGACAATGAAACCAAGCATTTTGTTGCTTTTTAAAGTTATATAACGAATATGTGAAGAAAAACTCATTTTTCTACCAAATACAACCCCAAGATCTTTTATTTCTTCAACTTGATTTAAAATATTGTTATTAAAGTTATTATTAGAGTATATATTTTCGTTACGGGCAAAACAAATATGGAAACATTTACTTAAATTTAATTGAAGCTTGTTTAATTTACAGTATTCAAAAAAAGAGTTTAAATCTTCCTGGTAGGCAATACAATTATCGGAATTATTCATTTGAGAGTAAATTTTCAAATCGTCTGCGCGGAGTAAAAATCTACAAAATTTGAAACAGTGACGGATATCGTTGATATAGATTAAAAATAGTAATGGCACCAAATGTGATCCCTGAGGAATACCTGACATTGCAACGTAGGGGGGAGATTTGTAACTAATAGTTATCAATTGCAACCTGTTGAAATCATAAGAGGTAAGCCAACTATGTACACCAATTTAAGACAATTTGGATATAGGTATATTATGATTAATTTTATCGAATGCTTTGCTGAAATCGGTGTACACGACATCCACCTGAGTCTGGCTACCCATAGCACTTCTAATATATTGATGGGTATATTACTAAATTAGTTTCAATAGATCTATTTGGAAAAAATCTATGTTGCTCAATAATTATAGATGATTTAACCGCGCTAAGTAAATGCTTATAACATACACATTCAAAAATTTTGCTAAGAATACTTAATTTACTAATCGGTCGATAGTTGGAAACTTCTTTTTTATCACCTTTTTTAAATAAGGATAACAAATGGTTGCTTCCATGTCAGAAAACCTCCTTCTTCAAGCGACTTCTTAAATAACAAAGTGAGAGGGTTACAAAGGGAATCTGCACATTTTTTACAAAAAATTTTTAGTTTTAGTTTAGTTTAGTTTAGTTTATTGGTGCTAGGTATACATAAGTATTTACACAAGTCAAAAAATAAAGAAAGGGGAAAAGCGAATGAACATAATAATGAGGATAGAGTCCTATAGTAAGAGTAAGATTAAAATCAACGTCTAAACATACAAAATCAAAATGTAAAATACACATACAAATTAGATACAATACAAACATTAACGTAAATAGTCAAACGTAAAAATACAGTAAAGACTGACAATTGGAATACATAGATGCAACATAATAAAATAAATATAGCAACATATAACTAAAACAAGAATAGACCGGAAACAGATGGGATGCATCTACTGCATATTTGTATTTAAAAATTCATCTATGCTATAGAAAGCATGTCTTAATAAAAATTGTTTCACTTTACGCTTAAAACTAATAAAATTTAAAGTTTTTATTTCATGTGGTAATACGTTATACAATTTAAATTGAGGGAATACCATTACATTGTTAATCTTATTGATATTAATGAAGTTATTGATTTCAATAGGACACTGGTTATACGGTTCATAGTCACTTTGAAAAAAAATTGGCAAAATGTTTACATCATTAAAAATAAAAAATTTTTGAGGCAAATTGACATGCAATTCAACCTCGCTTGTTTGTAAAACAAAATATATCTTAATATTAAATTAGTAAAATCCAGTATGTATTGAAAACTTTCAATACATACTTGAAAAGTTTCAATCAACTTTGGCATGATTCCCTCTGTGTACAGTGATTGGAGATGGCCTCATGGTTCCGACTAGAAAGTTGAGCGAAAATTTGAAAATAAAATATGACTAGATTAAAGTGAATCTTTTTTTTACCCAATCATTTGTTATGACTTGGTGGACTGTAATTTGGCTTTGCTTGTATTCTAAAACAATGACTACAAAGTCTTTCGAGAACCGGAACACCATTATTCGCCCTTTCTACTAATTTCATTTTAAAAAACTAATAAAATATGTATATGGTTTATTTAAAGAAACTGTTTATTTAATTTAGTTTGAAATTAAATGTAAAACAATGATTCTAATAACGTTCTGCAACTAACTTGGGGGAATTACTAATCAAAACCACCTTCGCATCAATAAAAAATATTTCATGTCTGAATCATATTAGCGCGCAACGACGACCGCCCTGCGAATTCTAATGAATGAACGAGCTTTCCACAAATTTGTTTACAAAAACGGTCTCGTTTCGTGCATGAAGCGAGCATAAAAAGACGTCTAGTCGGTTGTAATTAATATAATGAGATGCTACATGTATGTACGTATGAAGCGTTTAGACAAATGGCACTACGTAGGATTGCAAACGCTGGACATTCAAAGAAATGTCGTGAAATATATGTGTTATATTTCTTTTTGTTTTTGTGCGATTTTTCAATGACAGGTCCTTTCGTTACTTGTGTTAGGAGAGACAAAAGTAATGACGGGTTTTTAGGAAAATCCTTCGACACAGGGACAAATATGATTTGGTTTTTGTGGTATCAAAATAACTTAAAGCAATCTCACATTGTGTGATTTTCCACTGACGCCTATAAATGATTTTTCTCATTAACGTAATATCACAGTAAGAGTTGAGGAAAATGGAATAAAAATAATGAAACTGTACAAAAGAAATACAATATGTTTTGTACAGTTGCTGTAAAAGTTGTAAATTTCTCTTTAATTAAGCAAACTCGTATTACGAAATTTTACAATTACTTCTGTAAATGGTGTTTCACATTAATTATGAAATTACAGTGACTGTTGATGATAAGAACAACTCTGCAAGAAATTGTATGCTATATTAAAGAAATACAAAATTGTACATTTCACTGTAATTTCACACTTCGTATTATGTAATATTACACTAATTTCTATAAATGCCATACCAGTTGAGGGATACAAAATAAAAAATCAGGGAAAATAGGCAAATAAGAATACCTAATATTGAATTTAATTGTACATCGTATCAAAGATATACATTATGTTTACCGGGCAACATCGTATTATGTAATTTTACAATGTTTTCCTGAATTGATTTATTTAAATTATTGTAACATTACAGTAAGAGTTAAAGGTTATAAAATAAAAATTAATATGAGAATAATGATGTAGTTGAGTATATGCTGTGTCACTGAAACATATACTGTACGCTCTCAACTAATATTGGAACAATTTAAAAAATTGTACATTTCACCGTAATTTCACATACATCTACCCCATAATTATTTAGACAATTATAACACAAAACAAAAATTAATAAGAATAACGTTGAAATTAACTGTATATTGAAGAAATATAGTACCCTTTGAACAGTTTCAAGAATTGTAAAATCTGTAATTTCACATATCTTTGCCTAACAACCTTGTATCGTGTAATTTTACACCGGTTTAGAAATGAATTTTGACATTATTGTAATATTACAGTAACACCTATGGGATATAAAATACAAAATATTGGACTTATAAAAATAACAATAACTTTGTATTTAACGTATGGAGTATAACATACATACAGTGTGTTCTGTATTAATTACAGTAAGAATTTTAGAAACAAAATTTCTCAGTAATTTCACATAAACCTTAGTCATTTAAGAAACCTCGTATTATGAAATTTTACATTGGCTTTTGCAAATGATATATTATTGTAAGATACCATTTCAGGAGTATACAATAAAAATTAATGAAATCCAATAAATAAAGATAACATTGTATTTAATTCTATCTTGTGTTAGTATGTCCTGAAGTACTTGCCTCGACAATTTATGAAGTAAATTCATTCATAATTTCACATACCTTCCTTTACACAAACTTTTACAAATATTTTTTACATGATTGTAATATTAGCGTAACAGTGAAGTGTAATTGATATATTTTATGTAAAATTCGTTGGATTAAGTGGGTCGAGAGTGGAATATAAATTTCACTGCTCTTTTGAAGACGACGGCAATTTATATTCATAAAATACATCTTGGCAAATATGTGTCGAAACGCGCAAATTCCCACACGAGTGAATCGAGGGTAAGGTGAACAAATTTTGAAGTGTGGATATGCATATTTCTGGCAATATATCCGACAATAAAGAAAATCCGGGGGATGATCTAATAAAAAATTCAAGGGAAAAGCGAATATTATAATAATATACCTGCTGGATATATGTCGTCGATCGGATAAAATATGATTTATAAATTTTTCTCATTGCTGTAGTATAACCCCGGGTTCGATCGAAAAAAAAGTAAACGTAGTTGTGGCCAGAAATATGTGAACGTCATGAGGAATACCTACGTTGTATACATCTATTTTTAATTGACCGGAAGGCGCTGGCTACTAACTTTAAAGAGAGGATGTATGGTTTAATTTTATAAAACAAAAGCAGAGTAAATACACCTAACTTTATTATTTACGTACAACAGTCTTCAAATTAAACATGTGACAAATAGAAAGAACAACAAAAACATTAACAACCATTTAACATAAAATGAGAGTGCCAGGCTCACCTAGAGCTCCTGTGGGGAAAGAGCATGGCAGAGAAACCCACGATCGTTGCTCTAACTACCCAAATATAAATACAAAACAACCGCTAACAAAAGGCATAAATTAGGATCCTTTGCTAATGATAATTAACGCCCGACTCATTTAATGTGTCACTAAATGTCACCTCACTCGAATTAGACATACACACTTCCAAGTAAAACTGAAGAGGTTTGGTGTTAGTTAGCCGGCAGGGCCGGAAGGTACTGGAGTCCCATACGGGAGGCAATCCAGCTATGAGTTGAGATTTCGGAAGATCTGTTTTAGCAATTTTTTTTTTGTATTTAATTATTCTTTTTACAGATTCATTCCTCACGGGCGAAAATGTTAGTAAATTCAACAAGGCTCTTATATGCGTATGACATAAAGTGAGCACAAGAAATGCTTTATTACTTGTTTTTCGAACAACGTAATCATGACAAAACAAGTTAAATGTGAAACAAAGGAGTTGTTATTGCAATATCCGGGCAGTCACGACAATATATACATATTTTAACATGTAATAAATAATGAGCAATCTTTAATAATAATTGTAACAATTTTACGTTAGAAAAATATACGCCCCTGAGCATAAGACAATGAAGGCTAAACATACACAGAATTATTATCATGAAACATCTATAATCATCACAATCATAAGATTACATAGAACAATTAACAACAAAGTACTTAAAGAATATTACCTGCTAATTAATACGGGTTAAACACTTTGATTTTTCACTATTTTGCCACACTGCCCGCCGATCGTCTTACTCCCATCTCCACACTGTTCTCACTTCAACTATTTAGGCTTCCTTCCAGAATTCCCCACCTAAGCGTTTGTTTTTGCGCTTCCTTCTACCAACTGTCAATATTACGTTTTCATTATTGTACAACACCCATGAAACAGGTGACGTCGAAGTTGATACGATAAGTATGGTTTTGCACATTGCAAATGTCGAAATTTTAATTCCAAGCAGGAAGAATTTGAAAATATTTTAACACTATTACAGACCATCCGCGCGTAGCACATTATAATACAAAAAACAGAAGTAAAATCCAATAAAACGTTTTATTGGGTCCTTATATCTATATTTATACGCTCGCCTGTCACTTGTAAAGTAGACGGGGCTATTTTTTATCCGCTTGGCAGCGTTTTACGACGGCCTCCATAAAAAATAAGCGTTATGGTCGCCCGCGAGGCGAAAAACGTCAAGAGAGGTGTCCGCTTATATGAAAGGAATCGAATTAGGCGTCTATTAATCGGTAATTGAGTTCCCATCAAATAAAAAGCTCGGTTCGCATTAGCCAGACTTGATTAGCAACAAGTTTGCGTCTCTTGACTGGTGGGAAAGTGGTACTATGTAATAAAGCCGGCAAACAGGTTTGTTATTTACCGACAATTACTACAACTATACGACAGCGATAAAGAATTATTTATATGCAGGATGATACCACGCACAGCACTTTAGCACGTCCGTATATTGACAGAACTAAAGCCACGCGGTTAGGTAAATCAGGCTCATTCAATTCTTGCCCGGGTTGATGGTGAAAAGGGTATAAAAGATTTTCATGAGCTACATTACACACAAGACTTGCAGAAACTTGGACACCTGTCTTGTGCCTGTACCACAGTCTTGCCCTAGATGTTCCAGTATAGCTTCCTCAGTTTCAACAGTTCGGACATTACGCCTTCTTCCGGCACCCTCACGATTGGGCTGAATTTTACGTTTCTCGAAGCCTTCTTGGCCAATCATGGCCCAAACCGATAGCTGGATATTAGTATAAATAAACAGATTTTAGTCACTATCGAAAGGGACAAGATTAGATTTTATAATCATTGGGACACATCAGGATCTTAGTGTATTTCAGTGAAGTAGAAAAAGAAGAAAAACAGATAGAAATAAATAAGAGATTACATTTGACTGCAATAAAGTGCTTTTTTGCAAAAATATATGAAAATACACTGTGTTAATGGCTCTGCTGGAGTCATTAACATGAGGAGGAACAATAGCGGGTCCAGACGGCAACCTTGAGGGACATTAGAAGTCATACAGAACAGCTTGAGGCCTAAAATATAATTGGTTCATCATAACGACAATAAGCTAAAGGAGTTACCACTGACCATACATTACGAACTAAAAGGAGTGTTAGGAAATCTTCTAAAGGCAATATAATTTCCTAGGAATTCCACAGATGTCAGACGCACTCCAAGCAGGAATAACGAGGCAGGAAATCCTTAATTAAAAACATCAAAAGTCGTTAACATGCACAGAAATAATAGCGGGTCCTGACAGTAACCTTGAGGGACACCAGAAGTAATACAGGATTGCTCGAAGCCAAAAATATAAATGTTCCATCGCAACGCCAATAAGCTAGTGAAGTTACCACCGACCATACGCCCCGAACTAAAAGTACTAGGAGATCGTCCAGAGGCAGTTTAATTTCCTAGAAATTCCACAGATGTCAGACGCACCCCAAGCAGGTTTCGCGGAAATAACGAGACGGGAAAGAAAGACGCCATCGACTTCTCCCACAATGGACCCTAATTAATACTACATAATCTAAGATTATATCTGCAAACGATCCTCAGCGCAGCTATAAAGCATCGCTTTGTGTGGACGACAGCGCTCCGAGAAAGACAACGCCTACAATATTAAATAGTTACTTTGAGCGCGGTGAGCCCGAGGTAAGAGGCACTCAGCCTATTTAAATTCGTGCAGTGCCGGAATAACGGATTTAATCTGGGATGAGCGGAGCGGAGCTTCTCAAGATCTCCAGTCGTTCAAAAACAAATAGCACACATTTACCGAGCGGAAATGGTACTGTCTAATTTTGGAACGTGTCAATAGATGGCAGGTTTTGTTTCGTCTATTGCGTTTACAATGGATTGCGCGTCAGTGGTTTTATATTGCGTTGCTAAGATGTACGTTATAAAGGTCAAAGCGTATAAGTAATACATTATCGTTCCGAGAAAAATGTCAAAAAAGTACTTGATAAAATATGCATCTATACTCACTCAAAAAGGAATTGTTAAATTTGTAATGAGCAGTCGATCTAACTCGACTTGCAAAGTTAATTTGAAAAACACTGACTACGTGGGCTCTCGTAATCTGTAAAATGTTTACAGTGGTGGTCATGGTTACCATCGCGCAGCAGTGAAAGACGAAGTGGGAGTAGCGCATATTTACTACGCAGTTGGGGCTGTGTTTAGTCCGCCAGTAAATTAGCTATGTGGGTACACATGTTCGCAAGTGACCCATTTTGAGTGTTGCGTCAAGAGCGCCAGCCTGATGTCGCCCGGACGCACCAAGGTTCCCGGAAGACGACCCCGGCAAATTGGCGCCAAGGACCACGTACTTCTGCGAGCGACTCCACACCAGGGGACTTTCCAGCAAACGCTCGAACCGACAACACGTCTTTTTCCATAAACTTAGTTTTCAATAAAAAATACTTTATTTGTACCGTTGAGAGAGCGTTTTATTTTCGCTGTACAGCGAAAGCAACCCTCAGCTATTTACTGCTTTTTTTTCTTATTAAACGTAATTTGTTTACATGTGGTGTAAAATTTTGTTAAAAAGTTTGAATTAGATTGTAAAAACAGACTAATAGTACTTGTAATGCTATCTATTGAAAAATCAACCTTTAATGAAAACTTTCGCCCTCTCTCCCTTGTATGGCCGCCACTGTCTATATTTCCTGAATTTTATACAAGCATGTCAGTTATACTCACAATCAGTGCCAGAAAAATCAGCAGTGACTTATTCTGGGACGGATAAGATGCGCTGGGAGGGCGTTTCCATGGGCGTATCATTTTAGAAGGTTTCAAGAATTGTTAAATATAGAACAAATGATACGTACATACTACCAATCGATTATACATCTTTGTCTACCAGCCAGCGTTTTCTTTAATTGGATAGATGGCCACCACGAAAAGTCTACTTACATAGTGATGTAAAGCCCTAAAAGTACAAGCACTGATGCACCGCAGTTAGATCCCTTTCTTTTTTCGGAAAAACTTCAGATGTGGTCAGTGGTAAAATCGTATAACATTTTATTATTTTTTTTACTGTACTTTTGAAATTTCGGTGGAGCAAACTTTTCATTCCATAATTTTTCCTTTTTTCCATGCAGGTGTTGATAATTTTTCTATCGGTCGACTTTGGTAAAGCGAATTATCCATGACAATCACTGTACCATGTCCGATGTGAAGCAAAGTAGACGTAAACTGTTTCAACACGTATTTCCTGTGATTATAACATGCATTGACACGTACAGTTTGAAATGTACTATGCGAAATGAATGGCACATTATAATTTTCATGCAGAAGTACCACAAAATGATTTTACCTAACTAAGAAATAACACAAATTGTGGCTTGATTTATGATGACTAAATCGATGATGTTACAGTTGCTAACAATATCAATAACACCAGTTGTATTTCGTCAGTTATCAACCAATGCAACCTACATACAATGACAGGCACTTCTGCAAAATTCATTCTCCGCGATATATCTTCCTAACTGACACGAGTTCAAGTCCAATCCTATCCACCTACACACCTTAACGTCTATGGAATGAACTACTTTACTAAGGGATCCATCAAACAAGATATATTAGGGGGTGCAAGTGGAAACGCTTCTACTTTCTCAACTTGGAGGGCTGAAAATCCCTTGGAACTAATGAGAACCAGGAGTGGATTGATTTACAGTTTTCTGTGACGAGCCCTTGTGTTAATGAATTCAAGATCGATTTAAAGAAATGCTATTCGTGTCGTTTGGAAATTTTAATTGTCATTGATTTACCAACTAATTTTCAATTGTAGCTGTACTACTCTACGTTCCTGAGGGTTTAATCTCAGGCCGCTATTTTTGACTGTCACTTTAATGATTCTCTTCGTTAATTAATTTTCAATATCGCATAATTTCGTTGATGTTATATTCTGCCAGTTACGCTGAAAGGTATATCAGTTATTTTTTTTATGGGAAAATGATAGGCACTCGGCACTAGAAAAATTTTCACATAAAATACTAAAATCAAATTTGATACGAGTAGAAAAAGGTTGTCGCCGCTCAATGCTATCAGGCAACGTATAGTCAATTGTTTCGTATCATGGCCACGTATACAGTCATAATGTCATTAATTTTAACCTGTCTGGGTGGCTGTTTCAGGAAGGCACACTATATTTTAATCTAAAACTTTATTTTTCCATAAAGACATAAATCTTAACAACGCTTCTCTTCCGTACATAACATCACACATAACTTCTATTCTCTCCTAATTAACCATAAGCCTAAAATTAAGAAGTAAGAACTAAGAACACTGGGCACTTTACTCCAGATCTCCTCTTCTTCTTCTTCTTATTCGAATAAGTAAATCGCGCGAGATTTTTTAAATATTTGAATCAGGTTACTACAAACCAAATATTTGAAAGGTCTAATAAAGACAGAAAATCGAAAAAAATTACTCGATTTTTTAAATGATACACACAGATAACAACATTAAAAAAACTAAATTGTAATAACCTAACATTCGAAAACAATATTAATCGTATACATTTGTGTTTATTAACAAATAAATAATACTTGTTAATGTAAACAAATATCTTAGCCATTCATTTGTATATTTACTCCTTGTCGTTTATTGTGTATTAAAAACGCAATAAAAACTAGGTTAGTGACCGAATATTACGGTAGGTAGGTAGATTCACTCTCGATAAACCTTTGAGGGTTATAAGTCAGGAGCGGTCCAAAAGGGGGTTTAAATAATGACTGAAAATTTTTTTTTGACCATAAATATGCATTTTTAAATTTTTTTAATCGCGTATTCGTATTCCACTCATTTTCCCCTACCGTCCCTTAAATTTAATGACATTATGACTGAAAAACCCTGTATATTTGAAAGCATAGATTGAAAGTCAGAGGCAGAGTCTTCGTGAAAAACAGTGATGCATACATAGAGATCTATATTTAATAATCTCGGCGTTTCCCGCAAAAACAGACATTTTCGCCTCGTATTAAACCAGAAAATGGAATCGTTCCCCTCGCACGTCAGTAGTTCCTCCGGTGTTATTATGTGCCGTCCAGATAGAGCGAGGGTTGGCTGCCGAGTCATATTTCATCCTGACACGCAATATTCAATACAATTCCGATAGTGGTTATTTATTCCTGGAGGCCATACGGGCATCAGAGCGGGTTCGATAAGCCTGGGGGGCCCAGGAAATAGCGTATGCAAAACGCGCCGTCGGAATTTTAAGGGATGGGGGCTGCCGTGTCTGCCGGATACCGACCCGTTAAAATATCGAATAAAATTAGTAGTTGGGGATCTCCTGTTAAATAAATAAACAAGCCATGGAGACTAGATGGTTGCGCACGCAAGTTTCATTGGTAGATTCAAATATCGCGCCAAGTAAAGCAGCGCCATCTTTGGGTATAACTTTAAATTAGATTGGTTTTATTTACCTATTTATTTTCGACATGTGAAACATCTAATTACAGAAAATAAAACAGATTTAAGCGATATTTAAGGTTAACACTTTAAAAAAGTAAAAATAATATCAAATATGATGACAAGCAAAGGGACCAAAACAACGCATTACAAAGTTGTGTTATGTTAGCTGTTATAAAATTTCCTATACCCAGAAACAATGTAATTTATAGTGCAATTTTAGTGACAAATCATTTGAATTTACAATAAAAAACAATGGCCCTGAATTAGAACCTTGAGGCACTCCTTGAAGTGGCAACATGACAATAAGATTACAGCCACCGCACTCCACGAACTGATTTATTTCACGCTGAAATACAAGATCCAATTAGAAAGACTAAATTGCTAAAACAATGTATGTCAGTATAGGCTACGTCTACCAGACATTGCAGATCTGATATGTATTGTTACACGTACCAAATTTGTCAATGCAATAAAAATAATCTTAGTCTAGTGGGCAGTTCTCAATACGTCCGTATTTTTTTGTTAAATAAGGTCAGTTTTTATTCTGGAGTTATCCTTAATCCTCAAAGGTCACACTAGTGCGAATTCGCACCACCATTTCTCAGGTAGCAGCTGCCAAGGGTTCCCCCACCACGATAACTCCTTCAATAGCCCAAAGAGTAGAGCCGTACCACTGCCGGCCACAGTCTGTAATTGTGGGCCAAACTAGAGTCGACCGGTGCGAATTCGCACTAGTGTGACTTTAGTGTGGGCAAAAGTTTGGCTGAATTTATATCATATAATCTAGAAATAAAGTGAATTGAAACGCAAATTTTCGATTTTTTTCACCTTATTTTACATGTCGAATAAACTAGAACATTGTTTATTTAGTTACTGTTAATAATTTCTTTCATTAATTGTTACATGTATTTGTCAATATTTATGGATAATATTGTTTAAATTAATATTTTTTACACAAAATAGTGAAAAATGGACATCAATTTACAGAAAAAGAGCCAAAAATCACAACACTCGATATCATTTTATCAAGACGATGGGGGTATTCTTTTTTTAAAATATAGACTTTGAACTTTGAAATTATTTTTTACTTTTTCTCTAGCCATATTTATAAAAAAATACGAATTTAGTCATTTTTCGAAAAATGTTTTTTTTCATTGGCATTTTTTATTAATTTTTTTTTTGTTCAAACTTAATTACGATTTTTCGGGAAATTTTAGCCCAATTTTGATATAAATACGTTAAGTTTTGGTTAACAAATAAGGAAGACATAAACGTTCAAAGTTGGCAAAATTCGCACTAGTGTGACTTATAAGGTGGCCCACTCCAAGTGTGACCTTTCAGGGTTACTTAATAATAATTTTCAAGTTACAGACACTGAAATTTAGTCATGTCTAAGTGAATTTCAACCATCTGCCACGAATTGACGACTATTTAGAGTATAAAAAGTTGAGATTAGTTCAAAATTATAATCAATTACAAAATTTAATAACTTGTATAAATACACAAAAAAAAGTCTTTTACTAGGCAAGCAGAACATCAACTACTCCATGTTTACATTTGAAATATGCTTTTTTGCCACATAGATGGCGAGATGTGTTTGGCGGGCTTTTTGATTTCGCCAATCGGGAGAGGTATTGCTAAAAATCATATTTATTTTTTTTTTTGTAAATGATCGCTTCGATTTGCAGAAGAAAATAAAAGACCACGCTTCATAAAATAGGGCGTTTCAAATGGGACCAATTTGTATCATTGCTATTCGGGAGGACAGTCCAGAAAAGCAGGTAGTTTTTGTTTGAGCAATAAATTAGAGGATTATCCGTCGCGCTCGGCAAAGAACCAAAAAATTCCACGGGGATTAAGTAATAAGTAAACGTCAAACTGGAATGATGGCCCACGCAAAAACGTGCTAACTGAATATACGGGGAGAGGTTGAAAATTAAATATAAAAAATTTATTAAATTTTAAAAAAGAAATGCTCTTTTATTTAAATTGTCAAACCATACCTGATGTAATTCTGAATCCTTTATCTATCTTTTTTTATGTATTATACATTCTGTTTATTCTATTTATTTATTTATTTTATTTATAAAACTGTAACGTCTAGACCACCTAATTATTGATTTCTTACTTCATCTAATTGTTTTCATTGGCTAAGTTTGTACTAATATGTTATGCTTATACTATTTTTCCATGATTTGAGTGGAAGAACAGGAGGAGACGTACTGCCTTCCATCTAAACTACATGTTTTCAAATAAAGATTGATACATTATGATATTCAAAAATGAAAGCTTCTAGGCTCGAGTAAAATTCGACCCTCCCTCGTATGCTGCGGTTCACCTAAAAAAATACGCTTCTGGTCGATTACACACTAACAAGTTGTTGCCGTTACAAACTTGCAAGTATATTAATTAATGTTGTTGTACTAATTGATTTGTTTGTTATTTATAGGCGTTAGGATCTCCATTTTAGGATTTCACCCACAGATATTTCGCATGAATTTCAAGTAGGTTTAATGAATTCACCGCGCATAATGGATATAGGTTAGTCGATGGTGAGAAACACATAAATATCGCTAAAGAAATAGGTGTCATATATTCTATAAATCAAGAAGGCGTTGGAGAATTGCGAAATTGTTGTCAAAAATGGAAATTTAATTTTTTTTCTAATAGATATATTATGAAAATTAAGGTATACCTACATTCTGTCAAAAAAGTATTCGGAGTTTGTCAATAAAACAAAATATATTCAATTAATCATCCATAATTATTTTGTCTCTTTCAAAGCAGGCTCCATTTGAGCCAATACATTTTTTCCAACGAACAACTTCTGACTTCTATTGACTCGAAACGTGTTCCACGAAGTGGTAATTTGAGTTTGAAAAAGAGGAAAATGGTAGCAGGGACCGTATCCGGTGAATACGGTGGCTGTTCGATGACATTCGTTGAGTTTTTGGTCAATGATTCATTCGCAATTATCGCTTTGTGTGATGTTCCTAGCGGGCAGCCGACCAGAGCACACGTGTTTTGTGAAAGTGTAGTGCAAGGAGCAAATTCTACCTGCCTTTATTAAGGCTACCTGGAAAGAATCCCTTTCTTTCCTTTTAATCACCGACCTAATCCCCGGCTTAAGCATAGACGCCGTCGGCATCTTTGTTACAGCACCTGTGCCGGGGTTATGCCCAGGTAAGTTTTTACTTATTTATCAGTTATTTGCATTACTTTAGAATACATTTCTTTAAAATTGCGACCCCCGACAAACAATATACCAGACAGACAAATACACCAAAAGACACGTACGCCCCCGTGAGGGGGCATCCCCACACGACTAACACTTACACACCTTCCCNGAAATCTCCGCCACATAAAATTAACAAAAATAAATTTAAAAAATAAAATATTTCAGTGTAATAATATTAGGTGATTTTTTGGGTAGCCTTAAGCCTCTTGTTTTTTTGCAACATTTTTTGTGTAGATTTTGAGAAAAGGCAGATGTTTATTGAAATCCCACTTTATTTACTGTAGAATGTGTATAATTTTTGCATGTTTTTAAAATGTATAGTTCCAGAGAAAAATAGTTTTAATTTTTTTGCAACTAAATGTAATATTTTTTACAATTTCAACCAACCTGCCTCAATTAAATAGACAATAATACTGATATATAGACTTTTAAATATAATACCATAAACTTAAATTCTCAATCTGATGCTGACTTTTGTTTAGCGTAATTTGGTCTGAATTGTATAAAATATTGAATTTAGTTGCAAATTTAGAAAAAATCACTCCTAAATCCATTTTTATCTGGAAAATGTAGAGTGACAAAAAACATCTTTGTTTTCTCAAAATCTTTGATGACAAAAATCAAAAAAAGGTATTTTTAGTGACCAGTACGTTTTTAACAAAAGCTTATATTCATATAAATAACTGTTCCAGCGCTCTATGTCCCAAGCATAATAACTACTGCAATGGTTTTTGATTCTTGTGCTGTGGATCGGTAATATAATCTGAATAAACGACCACCCTGTATAAGAAATCTTATTAATAATTATAAATTCATAAATGCACCCAACTGTGACACACTCTTCTCGATATATCTTGCAAAATCGAGCCGTACTTTACACAAGTCCGTTTTCTCCAGATTTTCTCCTTTTTTCTTTCCGTCACTTTCCATGCTCTGTTTTGTACAAAGTAGAAAAGCGGCGTGTGTTCGTTTTGAAAGTACCGTACGAGTTTTATTATTCGTGTTGGTACAAGCAGCCTCTGGCCGATCGTTTATGAGCGTAAATATTAATGACGCGCCTATATACACCGCTTGCTATAAGAGATATACGCGATTATAATTTTTTTATATATATAATAATATCACACATGAAATTTTAATTTGTTGATTCTCAGGCTTATAAAATGTTAAAAGTATAACATATATTCCTGGATTCGTTACTAAGAACACTATCCGGTGCAACTAAAATATACGGGGTTACTCAGAAATAAGTTTTGATTAAATTAATTTCATGTCAAACCGGATGTAAAAAATGAAGGTTTTTAATGTGATCCTATAATCGCCCTCTGCAAAGAATACAGGATATTTTTTATTGCCAACAATTATTTATTGCACTGAAAAAAGGGGTTATTTATTAAAAAAATTTTTTTTCAAAAAATTGTTTTATTGGGCCATACGTTCTTAATTGAAATTCAGTTGTTTTTCTTACTTCACGTTCTGATTCAGCATAAGTCTACATTTAGTTCCTTTTAAAAACAAGGAATGAATTGCTATAAAAAGAAAATTAAGGATAGTGCTGTACATTCAAATGAATATACATTATTGTATGTACGTGTCGCACCTATGGTTGTAAATAATCTCGTCTTTGAATGTGGGACACTGTGGGATGATGCTGGTACTGGGCGTGGATCTTAAACACCGAATATTTTGTAACACTGTCAGATTAAGGAGCAACATGATTTTTATTTAGTTGAGTTAGTAAATTATGTTCCGAGTTAAACAAACCATTATAAGCAAGAGATGATTGAGAAATTTGTAATATAACAGAACAGCAACTGCAAAATGTGTGTGGAAATATGTATAGGGGAGTAAATTTGAGCATAGCTATAGCAAATATGGCAATATGGGTTACTAAATTATGAATTTGAATTTACAGCGAAAAGCAATTGTTTGTAAATTAATATAGCTTTTTGATAGTGTTATTTAATCTATAATAATAAGTAAACTATGTTTATTTTACTCTGTATTTAAATAATCATCGTAAACTGTTATAGGTTCACATCACAATCATTTTGCTTGCATAGTAAAGATTTGTAATTTGTTCATTAACAACAGAAGTTTGATAGTTTCCCCCTTTTAATAAAGTTGAAAGCATTTCGACGGAAAAACAAGACTATGTTTCGGAAGTATTTAATACTAAATTATACAGGCTGTTACAAATTCGTTTCTCACTACAGGGATTTCGGAAACGGTAAGAGGTACGAAGTAGCTTAAATGGGGACAAAGTTGCGTAAACAGGGGACCAATATTACGCCTCTAAAAAATCAAGGCTAACATGATTAATTTTCGAAATATTTGACAAAAAACGAAATTTTGGAAATCCGTTTTTGTTTCATTTCAGCCTTGTTGAGGTGATATTGAAAAAAGAACAACACTTTCTCATTGCCACTTTTTGCCCTCTATCGAATGGCGTAATCAATTTTTGTATGTAACGTTTCGTCTCTCCAGGACCATCATCAACTTCATTTTTTTAAATACGACCCTAGAAATTTTATTACATTTTTTGCAAGCCTACATGACCCCCAATACTGTACTGCCGTACTGCCTCAGCCCGAATCAGATTCAGATGTTTTGTCCCGAAAAATTCATCTTCGGTGTATTCATTCCAAATTTATCTAAATTTTTTATTTAGATTTCTTTGTTTATTGAATTATCGTTCACTGTAAGTGTCGTTAGACCTTGTGGAATCTATCTAGTTATTTAAACTCTTATCACCACTTGTTACAATAAAATATTTATTATTATTAACTATTACCATCACTTGGTCATACATAACTCAATAAGTTGTTGCGTTAGAATTAAAACATTGTTACAATTTCAATTTTATTATGACAAATTAATTCTTAAAAATGCATATGAACAACCAAAACGCCAACTGAATATTATTCTTTAAAAAATTTCAGTAAATGTTCAAAAACATTTTCGTTTTGGCAAAGGTTAAAAATGAAGATCAGCGTAATATTATCGGAATTTATTATATCTGTAACTGCAACTGTGAAAGAGCATGTCAGATGTATTTGTATGAATATCCTGAAAAAAATAGATTAGAATTCGTTTGAATTTTGAGCACTCGAGAAGCCTAGAAATAACTATGGACACGGGAATGAAACTCGAATAATGTTTTATTTTAATGCGTGGTGGTAATAGTTTGAATAACTAGATGGATTTCACAAGATCTAACGACACTTAGGTACAGTGTACGATAATTCAATAAACAAAGAAATCTAAATAAATAATTTAGATAAATTTGGAACAAATATACTGAAGGTGAATTTTTCGAGACAAAACGTCTGAATTTGGTTAGGGCTGAGGCAGTACAGTATTGAGGGCCATGAAGGCTTTCAAAAAATGTAATAAAATTTCCAGGATCGTATTTAAAAAAATGAAGTTGATGATGGTCCTGGAGAGACGAAACGTTACATATAAAAATTGATTACGCCATTCGATAGAGGGCAAAAAGTGGGCATGAGAAAGTGTTCTTTTTTCAATATCACCTCAAACAAGGCTGAAATGAAACATAAACGGGTTTCCAAAATTTCAGTTTTTTTCAAATACTTATTTCTAAAGGTAATCATGTTAGCCTTGATTGTTAAGAGGCATAATGTTGGTCCCCCTGATCCTGATTACGCAACTTTGCCCACATTTAAGCTACTTCGTATCTCTTACCGTTTCCGAGATCCCTGTAGTGAGAAGCGAATTTGTAACAGTCTGTATTTTAAATGTTTACATCGTATTTAGTAGTACTTTTAAATTTTTTTATAATATTTTTTTTGTAGACTATTATTTATCGTTTAAGTGGATTTTATACTCTTTTGAAATTTTAAGAGCAAATAAATAAATATAATAAATAATACCCATATAAAAATATAAGAAAATATATAAAAACATTCTCATATGAAAATATTGGGAAGACAACAAATAGAGGGACTTCAATAATGACGCCACTAATCTATAAACAATAATTTTCATGTAAACCGTGATATTTTTTGTTAATAAATAATAATTGCAATTTTTATTACATGTCGTTTGACGAAATTAACTACTTCCCTTTTTCATATCGTTTATTCTGCAAATGTTTAGTAAAAGTTAACATCCATTTTTACGTATNGGCCTACACGAGATGAGGCAGGATAAAGAGGGATAATCCCCCTCGATCCCAAATCATTGAGGCCAATTTCTAGCCATAGAATAATGGCGCGGCGCGCTTTGTGTGATGGTGCATTATCGTGGTGCAAAATTCAAGAATTGCCCGTCCATAAATCCAGTACTTTGCGACGGATTCTCTCAAACGCCCCATAACACTCAGATAACATTCTTTGCTGACTGTTTCTCTATCCGGAAGGAATTCTGTGTGGGCAAGACCACGATTGTTAAACAAAACAACTTTGATTTTTGATCGACTGTGACGTGGTGCTTTTGTTTTCGACTCATTAGAAAAACGCCATTCCGAATTAGCTTGTTCAAGCATGTCCTTTTGAAAAAAATTCACCTCTGTTTCCTTCAGTTTATCGATTGTTTTCTTCAGTGGACGTTGAAGGAGGACCATAATGTGGCAAATCATCAACCACTTATTAATAATGCTTGAATGCATTGTACCACTCGTATGCTTGAATTATCGATAATAGTGAATTACCGTACATCCTAACGTTTTCAACGATTCAACACAATTCCGTTGATAGTACAAAATTTTAGGTAAATTCTTTGTTCAATAACATTATCCATAGTAAAAATCGGGGAACATACTTTAGGTGAGCTAACAACATTAACAGCTGTAAACAAACTACTTGACAAGCTTCGCGTCAGAGTAGGGTACAGTACAGTCCTACCAACTTGCCATCAAAAAAGAAATTTAAATCTACCTTATAGCTGTTTTACATGGACAATTTATTCATGAATAAATTCACGAAGTTCTTCATGAATTAATTCACGAATTTATTTGTAAACGGTTTGGTTTTACACTGCTATAAACTTCGTGAATTTCTTTGACACATGAATCAGCCCTACCAACAAATTCAAGAAGCAAATAAAAATGTCACCTTTCCATTCATAATTGTAATAGTACAACAGCGGAACCGTTTTCACACATATTCCAGATACATTGGAAAATTTTTGCAATAAGTGTTATCAGTTACCATTAAATTATTATTTTTAAAATTATGCAGTAGTAGCCACCAAAGTTTCCACCAAATACGGCATATTTCAATTTAAGACTTTGGAAAAAACTTTTTTCTTTATTAGTTTTTTTTTGTCTGGGTATCGAATATCATTAGCTAAAATTAAACAAATACATTTATTGAAAAATATGTAGAATTTTTAGGTAAGCTAACTAGAATTAATTAATAATACTGTCAAAATCGTCAAATTTTAGTGTAGTACATTTTGCTAATAAGTGTTTTCTCTCTTTCTCTCTTTGTTATATAATATAAAGAACAAATTATAACATACAGAAAAGAAATAACAGTTGTAGATAATACTTTTTTCTGTTTTTGTTTATATTTTGTAATGCTGTTTTGCATATACAGGCTGTTACAAATTCGCTTGTTACATTGTTACAATTTCAATTTTATTATGACAAATTAATTCTTAAAAATGCATATGAACAACCAAAACGCCAACTGAATATTATTCTTTAAAAAATTTCAGTAAATGTTCAAAAACATTTTCGTTTTGGCAAACATTCTCATATGAAAATATAGGGAAGACAACAAATAGAGGGACTTCAATAATGACGCCACTAATCTCCTATAAACAATAATTTTCATGTAAACCGTGATATTTTTTGTTAATAAATAATAATTGCAATTTTTATTACATGTCGTTTGACGAAATTAACTACTTCCCTTTTTCATATCGTTTATTCTGCAAATGTTTAGTAAAAGTTAACATCCATTTTTACGTATATACGTATTCTCTGATATTCCCAGATTTTTCAGATCGACACGCGCCCTGGCTTAAAACAAAGTTTGTGTGGCAGAAGGCGCCGCTCGCTATTACGAACGTCCTACGGATCGCGTTATAGCGTCCCTCCAACGAAACGAAACAATCGGTCATCGACCCCAAAACCGACGAACACCGCGTTACATCCGAATTACAGGATCCCTCTCGCCTGGCCGACAGGAACAACAAGCGCGATCCGGCGACGTGTAACGGCCCACGTGACCCGTAATAAATCTGCAGGGCCTGCAGAATCGCATAAAAACATAAATCGGTCAGACCGCTACTCGCCCCAAATTCGGAACGAAGCGGCGAGAGTCGAACGCCACCCAGCTGGAAGGAAACAAAACGGACAGGGACGGATCCAGGGGTGCCAAGTCAGGACGTCGACGGGGCCTGTTGAGGAAATTGAATATTAAAATGTTCATTGTTATGATTTGTCATGTATAAGTGTTAAGTAGCGAGAGTTAAACAGTTCCCAGGTATAAGTTAATTCATTTTTTAATATAATTTCTCACATTGGAAAAACATAGAAGAATGACATTTGGATCTCATCAAAATTACAATCTTTAACGGTTTATTCGACGCATCGATTGGCGAACACGTTTAAAAATGTCTGAATTCTGTCGAATTGTCGCACAAGACACGAATAAGAGAATGAAATCGAGAGGTTTTAAATCTGGCGACCGTGAAGGCTGTGCTCGTCCACTACCTATCCAGCGATTTGGAGATACAACATTCAAATACTGTCAAGCAACAAACTGAAATGGGTTGAAGTACCTTCGTGCAATAAAAAACATTTATTATCTTAACAAAATAGGGACTTCTTCAAGACAAACTGTCTTTATCTGCAATAAATTTCTCCAGTTCCAATGGTCCAATCAGAAAGTCTCCACAAATTCCTACTGGAGCTGACGAAGTTTTTCTGATATCACAAGTAGTTTTTCATTCATACATAATTGTTATGAAAATTCATTATGACGTCTGTAGAGAAGTCAGCCTCATCAGTAAAGAGCATGTGTGCTAAAAATCGAGGAGCGTGCCGTTTTCTTCTTCCATCCATGAACACAGAGCCACTATATGTGGAAAATTATTGGGTAATAGTAGTTGTACGCGTTGAAAGGGACAATTTTTAAAAATCCCCCAAACTGCTAAGTGCCAATATTTAATGTCTGCAATCTAATAAGATAATAATATTATATTATATATATATTACATTATATTATAATTATATTATATTATATATTATATATCTAATATATCTAATAATAACGGTCGATAGCCGCAAGGTTTAAGGCGTCAGTACTTAAATCGATGTGTCGATCTGCCCGGGTTTCGAATCTCGCGGCCGGTAGACCGTAGATTAGCTATGCTTGTACGGAGGATTGGCACCCTCTGTGCAGGTATGGTAGGGTGGAAGAATGTTGGCTTGGGTCAATGTGAGAGATTGACACCGGTTGGCATTTGACCACCCCCCTAATTAATGAGGTTTTCCAGGTTTCCCTCATTCCTGCACTGAATGGTGGTTAGGGCCTACCAACATAAGTCGTTCCTGGGCGCAAATGCGGCCTGCGTAATAATAATATGCCGCCTCCTCTCCCGCACAAGTCTCCGACTTCTGGGCTAATTCTCGTAGTTAGAATGAGGAGTAGAGATATTATTATTATTATTATTATTATTATTATTATTATTATTATTATTAATACTTTTGAATTCGTTAAGCACCTTTCAGTTGAGGAGCAACTTTTGACGGTTTCACTAAAAAGCTGACGTAAACGACTAAACATCGTATGATGCGGAATAACGCGATCTGGATATCGTTCTTCGTAAAAACTGCTGCTGCTAATGAGTTGCGGTAGCAAGACTACAAATGATTCTTAAAATTAACAATGCAGAAATTTTATATACGACTCCAAAAATATTCAATCCGGCCCTGCGAATTCCACGCCAAGGGGAGAGAAGTAATCAATCTTTGGTAGCACTGAACGTTTAATAATTTATAGCCCTGATTTCATGTGGATATAGAGATGATAGGGTTATTTAAAATGTATTATTTTTGGCAGGTTGCTTACTGGAAACGCCTGAGTTTTATATAACAGGCGAATAAGTGCTTTTTTTCCATCTAACATATTTATGAGTTACATCTTTGCTTTGATTTTTGAATAAAAATGTTTCCCTTTCTAATTTACGTTCTCATAATTATTACATATACCACACTTGTTTGCTAAGGCAGAACCTTATCTAAACCCCAACATAATTATTTATATTGCTTAGATGTGTGAGTAACGACATCATATCATCGAATAGGTCGAAAGATCGATCTAACAATTCCCCTAATAATTCATATATACGACTTAATTAAGATAAAATCGCGGAAATTGTCGGCACAAAATGAAATCTAAAAGTGACTCTGTCAAACAAACAAACGCGACGAAGTGTCGGATCAACTTTTTCACAAAGGTCAACAAAACTAAAATCAACTTGCTCTAGTTTGCTATCCGGGTGATGGCTACATGTGATGTTTGGATTGGATGTCGTTTTGCTCTTTTTGCCAACTCAGTGGATGTAGAGTTTTCAAAACTATTAGGTTCCGACTAAAATTGGTATCAAAACTGTATCTTATGTTGTTAAAATTTCGAGCGGCGAAATTATTATTACTGAAGGAACGTCAATTATTTTTCTGGATTTTTATTTTTAACAGCGTTTTATTAAATGTATGTTAGATGTACGTTTTATGTACAGCGACTTATACAGGGTCGGAAAGTCCCTATGGTTCATGGGCCGTTACGTGAGAGCGATAAAGTAAGTCATAGAAATCCGTGCGATAGAGAAGGATGGCTATAATGAAAGCGTCTCATAGTCACCGCCCGTTTCGTCCTTCCACAAATAAGATCCACTTCCACTTGTAATTCAGCGACCGGTGGTCATCTTTGTTTTCGTCGCTTGGCCTTTCTTTATTAGATGTCACTACTTATGCAATTTCGACGTCGGTATTCCATCCGTTAACAGAGGGCAGCATAACGCGTAACAAAGAAAACTTTTTACAGTAGCTAGTAGATACCTCTGTTTGTAAATCTAGTGACCTTGTTTCCCCTCCTGAGAAGTTATTCAAATGGGGTATAGTGCTCAGCTGCACTTAAATTTCATTTAGTTGTTATTTAAGTATACTTTTTAAAATGATTTGAAAATCCCAAGAAATAAAGCAAAATTCCCTATTTCCCCAATTCCAAAAAAATATGTAGATCTGGCATCACTCTTTCTAGGGCTGCACCTCACCTTAGACAAATTGTGCTGCACTCTGTTAACGGATTGTATTAACATATCGGAATACGAAGTCGAAATTGTATAAGTAGTGACATCTATTACAGAAAAGGCAAACGACGTGGATCTTATTTGTGGAAGGACGAAACGGGCGGTGAAAAATGGGGACTTGCCGAACCTGTATAACCACTTGTAAACAGAGTCAGCCGAACTACCAAAGGAGTCAGTGGTTCCAAAAATGTTTCCTCGCATTATTGTGGCATGTCAGTAGGATTAAAAAAATTCTATTGAGTTTTCGAACTTTATTTAATTCCTAAAGGCCACCATACACCTTCAGTTTGATACTAAAACTTACACTTAAGTGTGTGTGCAAACCATTACATCGACCGGATTTTCGCATTTGACTTTTAGCAGTTCCATTTCTTGAGTTATGCAAAATTTAGGCAAAATCACTCGATCTCGACTGTAATTAAAGTCTCATCCGAGCAATCGGGCGTGAGACGTACAAACGGCGCGCAGTTCAATCAGATCTTCGTAATTAGCGAGTCGTCGGCGTCAGGGCGGCGGCGTCGTTGACAATAAATGACTTCCCGGCAATTTCCAGTTGACGGGCGACTACCGATTTCGGCCAGCTTCCTCTGATCCGCCCAAGCGAACTGACCCGTTATCGGGAGCCGCGGATCTTTTAATCCCGCCGCCGGATATATTTCAATTCGTAGATCAGGAGTGGGATCCGCAAATCAGGAGTGGGATTCGCGAGAGCTGTCGGAGAGGCGATAATTAAAGACCTCGGAGTTGGAGGTTATGCAGCAAATCAGGCAGTCAGATAGAAGTTAGTTAAAAGATTTATTCACCGTTTGTACCCGTCTTTATACAGGGCGTCATAGTGTATTCGAGTTCGGGAAGTGATGGTAAACAGACTGCTCAAAATATGTAGGTACTGAGATTTGTATGAGGATATGCTCTAAACTGCTTCTTAAAGGAGCCAACATTTTAAAGAAAGTTTTTTTTATTTATTTTATTTGTCAGATAAGAAAATTGATCGTATTCCTTTCTACTAAAAAGATAAAATGCTGCCTTCAGGTAGATGTACAGGAAATGATTCTTTTTAAACTAAAAGCCTCTTCGTCCGTTTGCGAAAACAACTAACAAAACTGGAATCGAACGCCGCGATTTCCCGACACCTACACTGTGAATTGACGTTTCTTCATTAATCTTTCAACCAATATTTTACAAGTCTCGAAAGCTGTAGCCGAGGCGCGCGGGATTGAAGCCAGGACAGGATTGAAAATTGCGATGGGCTTTTTAACTCACCGTCTTGCGGCGTCACGGCGTCAATCATTTATTTGTTTTTCGCTTTTTTGTTTCACAACCTACCTCAATATATTGTCTGAAGTTACGTATTTGTGACACAGTTTACGTTTTTTTTCTTTATTTATTACTTTGCTACTATAGTCTGTTTGGAAATGAAAGAGAGTAATAAAACCCCGAGATAAGAACCGGCCATGGGCGTGGTAATATTTCGTTTCAGGTAATTATCGGGTAACACTAATGCTAAAAAAAATTGCAGGGACANTGACATAGCTACCCAAACACCAAGTTTAATAGGGTGCAGAGTTGTTTCACGCAAAATATTAGGGTTTTCTGTGTTCCAAGTGCGATAATTTTGGGAATTTACGTACCCACTTAAATAAAACCACGCTTCATCAGAAAAAAATGTTAGATCTAGAATATCGTCGTCATTCAGATTTTCGTTAAACCAATTACAGTATTGCACACGTTTTCCAAAATCTAACGAAAGCAGTTCCTGCACAACACTAACTTTATAAGGATGAAAATGCAACTTCTTTACTGCTTTATGGCATGATCCATATGATATTCCTAAAAACAATTTAGAAATAACGACACAAATTTTAGAATAAATATTTGTTATTACCTGTTTGAGCAGATAACCGACGTAGTAATTTAGTTGGACTAGCTCGTAAGCGTGTTTTCAACATCTTCCAAGACTTCCTCTGTAAGAATAGACGTTCTGCCTGGAGATTTTCCTCTACAAACACTTCCATTGTTATGGAAGCGTTCCACTAATCTCTTCACGTGTCGAAAAAATTTCATAATCATCAATTTCATCATTTGGAAATTGTTCTTGAAATTGTAAATGACACGAATTCATCGAATATTTCCAACCATTACCATTGTTTTGTCCACTACGAAAATAGGCCTCCAGAAGAAATTTATCATGTTCTACTGAAAATGCCACGTTAACCTAAATTAAAAAACCGATTAGGTTAGAGAACAACATACGCAATAAATTAATTACTCACGTATAATATCCACCTACTCTAACTGTAGTATTGAAAAATACTGTTTTATAATGTCGCAAAATATATCAGGTAACAACAAAATCTACAAAATAATATTCAAGCCAAAAAATCCGTGCGCCAATGAACAGAACGTCAAATTGTGAAATCGCCACAGAACACCATGAAATT